>NW_026516872.1:0-49018 GCF_025766255.1 Zychaea mexicana | reverse complement strand
CTTTTACAAGTACTATTCACTCTTTGAAGCTAAAGAAAAGTGTTTATTTTGAAAGTATTATTGAGATTTGAGAATTTTCATTCTTCAAGTATCATTATTTATCAGTGTAGATAATATTCATTTATTCTTACGTGCTAGAGCTTTAAGATTGGTCTGAAATGTAGTCATTGTCTTCATATTGAGATGCTAGTATCTTTTTTATTTTTTTAGAGGTAGCCATCACTATCAATTTTACAAGATATGATATCATACGTTGCCTGTTTATATCTCTGCGAGTTTTATAGCTGTGACTGCGAAATTTGGTACACACATATGCGATATATTGGGTTACCGTTACACAAAATTTAAAAAAACTCCGACACTCATGTCGCTCAAAAGTGCCCGGGTTCCTATATTGAACATTAGCCAAAAGAGAGAAGAAGGGAAGGAAAATAAGGCTAATCTTCTATATTAACTTCCTCATTACTACTATTTTAATCCTCATCACTAATAATAGTAATAATATTATTATTACTTATTTGTTGTACTTGTTGTGCTTGTTGCTGATGTTGTTGTATATATAGCTGATTTAGCTAAAAATCAACTGCCATTGCTGCTGTAAGAGCTGTTGCTGCTGTTGGACCTGTTGGTCTTTTTGCTCTAATTCCGATTGCAGCTGTGTTATTTGCTGTTGTTGTTGCTGTAAAAGCTGCTGCATCTGTAAGTGTTGTTGCTGTTGCCTTTGCTCTTGCTGCTCATACTGCTGTTGTGACTGGCGTTGTTGCTGTCTACGTCGTTGTTGTTGTTGCTCGCGTTCTTATTGTTGTTGCTGCTCTTGCTGCCGTCTCCTTTCATCCTGACGCTCTATATACTGTAGGACCCTTTGTCTTTGCAGATTAAGAAGGGCCCTATTTTGCTGTTCTTGTTGCTGTTGATCTTCTTCTGCGTCATCTTGTTCTTCTTCTTCTTCTTCTTCTTCTTCTGCTTCTTCTCTTTCCTCTTCAAGTTTAAGGGGGTCTATATTACCCTCCTCTTAGTCTAGATCATCTCCTTCTTCTACTGGTACTTCAGAGAAAGGTTCTAAGAGCCTAATAGCATCATTAGTACTACCCTCAAAAGGTAGCTGCTGATCACTAGGATCTATGAAATATGATTCCCTTATAACATAGAGAAAATGATTCCATAGATCATCAGCAAACCGCCTTTGCCAAATGAAGCAAAAAAGCTGTTTTTTAACTAGCTTTTTAATTCTATAGTTCCGGGTAATGAGCTGCTTTATCCTACCCCAATTGCCTAAAAGTGAGTTTTAGATATTATATAAAAGGAGAATATTTTTTTTCAAGAGTTACCTTCAATAGTGTTGTATAGATTTATGTACCAGGAATAACAAAATATAGCTCATGGTTCACCATATGATAGGTATAACCCATCCTCTCTAACCGTTGGGTATTATAGGCTGTCTATCTATTAGAGTAAATGATTGATCCAGGAAGGATATACTTTTGGATCAAGTGCTCTAATGTAGGGCGGTTCCGCCGGTCTATATTCACCATTACAATACGTCTTTCTCGTGTCCGTTCTACTGCCCCCTAACCCAAACACCTTTAACGTGGCTACTAATACCATTGGCCGACGGCTTTCTTTTGCCAAACTTCGATTCGTCGATCTCTACAATAATTTCTGGGCCACTAATTGGTTCACCTATATTATTATTAGTTATAAAATACAATAATCAAAGTAGAAAGAGAAATATATATACCTTTGAATATACTCTCTATATCTTCAATAATTAGTTGAAAGTAATCATATCTTATCTGGCGAACTATCTCCCGAGTTAGTTTAGTCTTATTAATGATATTAGTAGCACTAGAAATAATTAACAATTCTAAACCAATTTGTAAGACAACATGTGGAGGTACATTCCGGTGTTGAAAAAAGGAATGAGTCCGAACAGTCCACTCCAAATTACAGCTAGTACATCGGGAAGTGCTATTTGCTCCTCTAGACTAAGAAAGAGGCATATCTTGGTCATAGTTAAGGCACTTCATACTACGGTAAAAAATGCCTTCTTTATATAGATACTGAATACAGGCCTCAGTACTTAAGAAGTAAGGCTCAGTAGGTGTAGGGATGTTGTTGTAGATTGGCATACTATTATAAACTAGTTAGTACCTTTACTTTTATACTTAACTCTCCTTTAAAAGAATACCTTGTAATAGTTTGTTTTATGTATAGAGATATAGTTGTATATGTGTATAAGTGTTTGAATAAAGGTATTTAGATATAGGTAGGAGAAAGAGTAGATGTAGTAGATGTAAATAGTGTAAAGGGTCCAGTTTATTTTTTTCTCGTAGGGAAACTGGAAGACCAAAGAAAAAAAAGAATTCTCAAAAAGATATTGTATTTATACCTTATAAATGTATGTTACATAATTCAAATTCAGCTCCTATTTATTCTGTAAATAAAAGTCACAATCTAAATTTGGGTATATTAAAGTATTTTTATCACTGAAGTCTTATCTATCAACTACTGATATTTTCTATCATCAAGTACTCATATCTTATCAGATACTCATTCGTTTCAAATAAAATAAATAGTTTAAAGTTTACTCTACATTAAGGGATATCTGATTCTATATTAAATTTATATGTTTGTTAGGAGAAAGCATAGATATAATATTGTTTTTTCATGCATAATGGAACAGTTGCCTTCTTGATGATGATTTTATTTCATAATAATCATTTTATTTTATAAAGAAAGTTAATAAAACATGAAAATTATGGATATAACAAAGAAAATATGGATGTTTATTAAGAATAAAAATGATGTAATGACTATATATATCTGTCATTATACTACTACAGATGCTCTTTAAATATCTAAAAATTATAATACCATAAATGTATAAGCAATGGGAAATATAACTTATAGTTAAAGGATAATAAGATATTTATAGGTCATTAAAAAATTATAATATTTTTTAATGTAATAAGTTTAAAAATTAATAACTATATTTATAAATATAGTTTTTTAATTTTATAATTCTTAATGAAATTTGTAATCATCAAATATTTTTGTAATCTTTATGAATATAAAGATTTCATAAATATAAAATAGGGGTGGTTGAGAAACTTACTTTCGAAACGTTGGGGGCTGGATAATGAGATTTAGACAAATAACAAAAACATTTATGTTTTATTATTATAAGAGAGAATAAATACTATGATTTGTTCCTCTGGGATCATCTATAGACTTACTATATAAAAATATATGCTTTTATACTTATTGGAACGAGGAAAAAAAGCTGCATCTGATGGTATATTATTTATATGAAAATAATCAGAATTGGTTAGATAACAGCAAAAACCAGTTTTTCAAAAAAAATTTACACTAAAGTTTGGCAAAAGGGGGATTTAAACTTGTGCCTTCTACCAAAGGTAGGATATAAGGCTAATGCGTTAGACCACTTCACCAACGCAAAGTTCTGAAAAAACTAAAGCATATATGTCTGCTATTGCTTAGTCCGGGAAAACGTTTAGCCGTCGGGAAAACCAATTACCCGTCTATTTCCTTTTTAGGAAGTCACGTGATCTAAAGCACTTAGCAAGCCACCGGGAAAACATTTAGCTGTCGGGAAAACCAATTAACTGTCTATTTCCTTTTTAGGAAGTCACATGATCTAAGCCACTTAGCAAGCCGCCGGGAAAACATTTAGCCGTCGGGAAAACCAATTACCCGTCTATTTCCTTTTTAGGAAGTCACGTGATCTAAGCCACTTACTTAGCCCCCAAGGGTGACTGTAAGAATTTACCCGGTGGCTCAGTGGCTTACTAAGTGGCTTAGATCACGTGACTTCCTAAAAAGGAAATAGACAGTTAATTGGTTTTCCCGACGGCTAAATGTTTTCCCGGTGGCTTGCTAAGTGCTTTAGATCACGTGACTTCCTAAAAAGGAAATAGACGGGTAATTGGTTTTCCCGACGGCTAAACGTTTTCCCGGACTAAGCAATAGCAGACATATATGCTTTAGTTTTTTCAAAACTTTGCTTGGTTTGGTATATAGGTGTTTTTTAGTTACTCCATCCTTAAATATCTCTCCTTCTATAGATCATAGCTCATCTATTATTAATGCTATTGCTATAAAACTTTGTAGGCATATACAGATGATGTATATATATCTAAAATGTTTTTACTGAAGACAGTCACATTGCTTATTTTAGACATTACATAAGAGGATGTATAAAAATCACTAAAAGTAGCTTTATTTAGGGTGGATTAAGACTTCTAGAAGGTGCAATATTGTAGCTACAGTGCTGTAAATTGCAGTACATGTATCTATCATATATGGCAACAACATACTAAAACGGCAATAGCAGTCACATAGTATATAGGCTTTTTTTCTTGAAAAAACTTTATTCTCAGAGCTATTACTAGCTAATGAGATGTACTACAGAGCTATGATAAGAATTCTGTTATATAAGTCAAATGCTGTGCAGTCATTGGTAGGCTCAAAATTAGCAGTCACATCTTTAGATTATTACTTTACATAGTAACTGATGACTTTTTTTGGAGAATTATTTTCTCAAAGGGGTTTCTCATCAACTAAACACCCTACAGTGCCCTACTAAAAATCCTACTAATTAAGTCACATCTTAGCTATCTACTTATATAATTGTTATGGCGATTCGACCACATTTCTTTTTTCTCATTTTTTTCATACTTATAGGTTGCTCTCATTTCGCTCTGAACAGAGAAACCATACCCTAATGTAGTAATGGAAGATACATTTTCTATTTTCCTTCCAAAAGAGGGCTTCTCAGAGGCCTCTATGGTGGCTCGCTCGCATCGATATAAAAGGAAACTGTCACTTGCAACAATAAAATATCGAAAGAAAAATATACCCTCTATTTTTCTTCTATTTTATCTGCTTTTATCATAAAAATAAACAATATTCCACATTAGCTATTATTCCCACCCAGCGAAGAAAGCATTGGTAGAGTAATTAAGACAGGGAATAAGCATAGTGTCAACCTATGTGCGAAGCACAAACCGAGCGAAGCGAAGAAAGCATGAGGAGAGTGATTAGGATAGGAATAAAGCACAAGTTCCTTATTCTGCCCTGATTTTAACTTTGGCCCCCCCCAGTTTTCAATTTTTTTGAAAGTCAGATAGGTGAAGGGTAGCAGGCACAGAATAAAGGGACTTGGAGAAAAAATTGAGTGCAGTAGTATATGTTTTGTCAGCGATAAAAAAAAAGCATTGTAACTACATGGTATGCTATTCATCTTGAGACAAGGTAATTATAAAAGTATATCTGTAAATCATAAAGCTCATTGAGAATAGGGAGCGGTAGCTAAATAATACAGGGAGAGCAATTACGATTGGCGGCAGAAATAAGCATCTGCACTTTTATACTAATGGTCACTGTCAAACCTGCTCAAATCAATTCTAATAGACACAATTGTAACAGCGATTCGAGATGAAGTTGGATTCAACACGTAATTATAATATATGTGGTGAGATGGAGGTAAGAACGAACGTATATATTGGATATACATATATGTGTGCACGCGTGTGTGTTTGTTGATATAGCACTGCGGTAAAAACGAAGGCCTTTCTTGTCTTTGTTCTTGCTCCAAACGCATACGATCATTTTGCCGATTCCTTCTACCATCGACGTCGACGCTTCCACCATTCAATAATTCAAACGTCGATGGCCCTTGATGGACGACGAAAAGCATACAAGAACTTAATACGGTGTGTTGGTACTCGATGTGCAAATACTTTTACAATACTCGTTACCATACCTCACGTATAAACACACACAATGTCCAACCTGATTGGCATTCGCACTCCCTCAAGGATAGTATCAGTGGTTGGATATAGGAGGGATAAAAAAACGGTATACAGTAGTCGCATTTAATAAATAATTGGTAGTACATGAAGAAATATATAATGATGCAGTGATTGGGCACCTTTATTTAAAGTGCTTTAGATATAGCATTGAAGTGACAGAAAAAAAGGTTTTTTCATCGAATATGTGGTATTGTTGAATCAGTTGTTATATCAGATTATTAAGAAGGCAATATAGTCAATATTGAACACGTCATTTGTTCCTGATTCCTAATCTCATAGCTACATCTCGAAATCTCAAACACGAACAACACCCCAAACGCTTCTACTACTATTCCTACTACTACTACTATCCTCCCAGTTTTGATCTCGGCCAACCTTGCCCAGGCACGCCCTGAAAAAGTTGCCTGTCTTGTGTGGGAGCAACGCTTGAAGCAGCAACTACAGGAAACTAGTGAATGCTGGGTGTACAAAGACAAGTGGTCCCGCTAGGATGAGGAAGCGAAGAAGCAGAAAAAAGCAGAAGCTGCAGGCGAAGGTTAATATGGACACGCATAAAATAGGAAATTTAGCACAAATGTTTACACATAATGCAGTAGGCGTTCATGAGCCAAAACGAGAGCACAAGGTGACAAAGCTTTGGACGATCCGTTACCGCTGCCATCGTGCAACTCTGAGCTCCAGTACTGTGGAACTCGATCAAGAGAACTACGATGTAGATGGTGTTAAGCGACGTCTAGTTCAGAAAAAAAGCAAGCAAGTTGGATGCACAGCTAAGCTTAAGGTCACTTGCTATGCTGAAGATTCTAGCTATGCTCATTTTGAGTATACTGGTGACCATACTGGCCATACACCCGGCAGCGTTGAAGATGTCCAATATCTGCAGAATACACCAGTGGTCAACCAACGAATCTTGGAAGAATTGTGCAAAGGATATAACGTTCGTGATATCAAAATATACCTGCAACATGAATATCAAGCATTGAAGAGCAGCAGCCATGTAGCACACATCAATACTGTTGATGTCTATAATATATATTATAGATATCGGCAGGAATTGTGCTTGAAAGCTGAAGATGATTTTGCTTCAGTTGAAGCATGGCTCAATGATTTCCGCTCCCAGGGCTATCATGTTTGGATCGGTGCTAATCCTAGCTACACAACGAATGCCGGAATTCCTAGCCAACAGCTTTCGAAAGAGCACTTTGCTTTCGGATTTGTTGCTCCATGGCAAAAAGAACATTTGTTGGGTACCTCTGGCAAGTTTATCTGTTTGGATGCAACCCATGATGTCTCCCAATATCCTGGATGTGTCCTATACACGATGGTTATTCGTCACCCTGTAGTTGGCCGTGGCATTCCTGTTTCATACTTGCTGACCACTGATAAATCATCGACTCCTCTGATCAGTTGGTTCCAGTCATTGGCTTCTCTTGGACTTGATCCTGTTCGCTTTACGATCGATCGTGATTTCGCTGAAGACAACGCCATCACATCCGTTTGGGCGCAATCAATGATTCAACATTGCCTATGGCATGTTAAGCGCGCATGGAATAAAATGTTCAATCTAAGGTTGTTGGCATGAGAGGTCGTACGATTGTGCAAGCCAGAGAATATATCCGTGGTCGTTTGGATGAAATCATGTACGAAAAAGACAAGGAGAACTTTACATCGATTTTCCAGTCATTCCTTGGTGAA
Organism: Zychaea mexicana; assembly: GCF_025766255.1. Classification (NCBI taxonomy): domain Eukaryota; kingdom Fungi; phylum Mucoromycota; class Mucoromycetes; order Mucorales; family Lichtheimiaceae; genus Zychaea; species Zychaea mexicana. The sequence continues at coordinate 41,489 of NW_026516872.1, read as the reverse complement.
ATGGAGAAAACGCAGCCATCCTTCCATGTGTATTTCATACGTGAATGGGTTGACAGTCTAGGTGGCAGTGGATATCAGCGTTGGGTGGCGTGCTTTCAACCAGAAGTATACACCAATATACAAACGAATAACTACGTCGAAACCTGGCATAATCAGTTGAAGACAGAATATTTGAAACGTAAATGCTTGCATCGACTTGATGTTTTGCTTGAAATTCTTTCTTCTGATGTGGCGTTTGATATCTTTAAAGAGGTAAAACGGCTACTCGCGAATGTTGGCAAAATGGGTCCTTATAAACACGCTATGCGTAAAGAAGAACAAGAAGCCGAAAAAGTGAATCGTGCAGAGCTCCCATCAAAAGTTCATGTGGTATCTGCTACGAAGTACACAGTTTAATCCTTTGTTGACAGCGGCACTACTTACAATGTAAGTCGATTTTTCATATAGTCATTTCCATGTTTAATTTCTTATTCTCATTACTTACTTTATATACTATCTATTCTAATAGGTTATTTCATATAATAGCCAAATCATTTCTTGCTCGTATCCAAAGTTCGCTAGATCCTTGCTCCCATATAAGCACATGTTTTTGGTGGAACAGTATGTAAAAACCGGTACTGTACGTCCATCTATGGCCACCCACCAATATTGGATCAAGCATGCCACTGGATCAACGTCTCAAGCACTGCTGCACCAAGGTCAGCGTATTCCAACACCAATGGATGAGCTTAAGGATGTTTGCCAACAGATATCACAGGAAACAACAGTAATAAGGCGCCTTCTGGAGAAATACACCATTTAAGATGGGCAAGCTGATTCTATTGATGCTGTAATGGCCCAAACGACCAAACTTGCTGAAGATGCATCGAGCGTCAAAACCCAACTAAACAACATCCCATCCCTACTATCCAATGCCAACTTCCACCGTCAAAACAATTCTTGATCACCATTTCCTTTATTTCCTCTTATTATCTATAAATATATCGTATAAATTATCAGCCACTATATAAAGTATCAATTATCTTTGCTTTCATAAAGTACTTACAATACAAACGATGAAAGACAATCCCACTCTTTTCTTTTGTCCCTCCTATATCCAACCACTGATACTATCCTTTGAGGGAGCGCGTTTCCGGGGCTATAAAATAAGTGCAGTATGTAACATAACATAGACCGCTCAATAGCATAATGGATGTGCATCCCACCTATTCTTTCATAAGATCTGTGTACCTATTAGCTGCACTAATATCTTTGCTGGTTGCTGAAATGAAAGAGGCGGTATAATAGAGCAAGGAACAGTAGTAATATTAGATACTTGTGCACCCTTTATAATTATAAAAACTTAGAAAACACTTGCAGCACTTACCATCAGTATTGTAGATTACAATAAATAAGCCTTAACCATTCCTTGAGATGGCAAATGCCAAACAGGTTGGATATTGTATGTGTTTATACGCGAGGTATGGAAACGAGTATTGTAAAAGTATTTGCGCATCGAGTACCAACACGACGTAACACGTTCTTGTATGTTTTTCATCGTTCATCAAGGGCCATTGACGTTTGGATTATTGAATGGTGGAAGCCTCGACGTCGATGGTAAAAGGAATCGGCAAAATGCTCGTGTGCGTTTGGAGCAAGAACAAAGACATGAAAGGCCTTCGTTTTTACCGCAGTGCTATATCAACAAACACACATGCGCGCACACACCTGTGTATATCCAATATATACGTTCGTTCTTACCTCCATCTCACCGCATATATTATAATTAAGTGTTGAGTCCAACTTCATCTCGAATCGCTGTTACAGTTATGTCTATTGGAATTGATTTGAGCAGGTTTGACAGTGACCATTAGTATAAAAGTGCAGATGCTTATTTCTGCCGCAAATCGTAATTGCTCTCCCTGTATTATTTAGCTACCGCTCCCTATTCTCAATGAGCTTTACGATTTACAGATATACTTTTATAATTACCTTGTCTCAAGATGAATGGCATACTATGTAGTTACAATGCTTTTTTTTGATCGCTGACAAAACATATACTGCTGCACTCAATGTTTTCTCCAAGTCCCTTTATTCTGTGCCTGCTTCCCTTCACCTATGAGGACAAATCGGTTTAGCACTATAGAAGCTACTATCCGAACTTTTTTGAGTGTCGGCTGGATTTAAATTATCGCAAAAATAAAAATTGAATTTTTCATATATATAAAAGATAAACTTATTAAGATTTAATAAAAAACAATAAAATGGTTATCTTGAATACTGATATTCTCATATGCAAACAATCTATGGTAAAATCAATAGAAGAAATTATGAAACAAGTTATGAATAAATATTTTGAAGATGAAATTTTATGTGAAACTATTAAAAAAAAACAAGATATGATGAAAAATATTATAAAGAAAAAAATGGAAAAAACAGAAACAAGCTATTTTTGGTATATTAATAGCAGTGATAATATATGTTCATATGTTTATAAAAGAGGAAAAAAAGAGGGATATATGTGTCATCGGAAAATAAGAACAAATATTGGTGACAACAAACCTGATTTTTTATGTTCTCAACATAGTAAACTACATGTACCTAAAAAAAGAAAGAATAATTTAAAAAAGAAAGATATAAAAGTTGATTTTGATGATAACTATAATAAAATTTATATTAGAAAAAATAAAAACAATTTTAAAAATAAAAAGAAATTAAAAAAAATTAAAATAATATATTTAGGAAATTGTTTTAATTTGGATTTTAAAAAAATATTAACAGAAAATTTAAATTAAATTTTTTTATTATCTTAAGGGTAGACTATGTATTTTTTAAAAAATAACAATCAATGTAATTTTAATTAAAATGAAATATTCTTTAAAAATATTATAATTTAGACCTATTTAGAATTATAAATATTTATTTTGTTAATTGTAGATAATGATAAAATTGAAGCAACTCCAACTTGTCCCCTATCTGACTTTCAAAAAAATTAAAAACTGGGGGGGGGGCCAAAGTTAAAATCGGGGCAGAATAAGGGGACAAGTCAAAGTCATTTTGATTATGAAAATTTAATAATTACCTATATTATAATAGTAACTCATATAGCCATATATAATAACAAATACCATAATAAACCCAACTTATATTACTATTATATTGAATTAAAAATAAAGAAATAAATTAATTTTTGAAAATTTTTATAAACTTTTATAACAATTACTTAAATGAATAATAAAAACAATACAGATAGTTATCTAAAATAAAGAATCATAATGATTAACTCTTAAAATAAGATAGGATAAGTTCTATTATTATCTTTAGTTAGAGGAATTCCTTTATTTATATAAAGACATACTCTTATCCTCATAATAAAATATTATAATTATGTATATAATTATTTATATTTTATGTAACATATAAACCTATTATAATAAATTTTTAATTTTATTTTCAAAATATATATTATTTTAATATATTAAAGATATTATAATAAGAGTTTTATAGCTTCTGCTAAATCAAAGATACCTCCATTGCATATATATACTTTTTTTACTTTTTTAGATTTTCTTTTTTGAATTTTTTTTATATCTTTTTGAAGATGACTATCATTAGATATAATACAAGGTGGTTGCTTTTGAAGTTCTATTTTTTTACTCTTTTTTTTAGGAATATGAACCTTGCTGTGAATAGAACATAAATAGTCCACTTTATTATCACCGAGATTAGTTCTTATACATTTATGGCACATATAGCCTTCTTTTTTTCCTCTTTGGTAAACGAATGTACATACATTATAAGATGAATTAACATACCAAAAGTTGTTAGATTGGACCGTTTCAATTTTTTCCTTAATAATATTACTCATATATTTTTTTTTATTTTCAACTTTTTCATAATATTTTTCATCATCAAAATACTCTTCCATAACCTGATTTATAATATTTTTAATTGAATTTTCCATTGATTTTTTATATACCAAAATATCAATGTTAAGTAAAACCATTTTTAAATTGTAAGTAATATATTGATATTTATTTTTTATATAAATATAAATTCAATTTTTAGAAATAAAAGTAATTGAGTTTGAAATTATTAATTCGACAAATAAATTTATTATCGTTTTTAAAAATTTTGTAGATAATAAGAAACTTGTTAATGCAACCTAATATAGAACCAAACCAACAAGCCCTCTAAGGAACTTGTGCTTTATTCCTATCCTAATCACTCTCCTCATGCTTTCTTCGCTTCGCTCGGTTTGTGCTTCGCACATAGGTTGACACTATGCTTATTCCCTGTCTTAATTACTCTACCAATGCTTTCTTCGCTGGGTGGTGAATAATAGCTAATGGTGGAATATTGTTTATTTTTATGATAAAAGCAGATAGAGTAGAAGAAAAATAGAGGGTATATTTTTCTTTCGATATTTTATTGTTGCAAGTGACAGTTTCTCTTTATATCGATGCGAGCGAGCCACCATAGAGGCCTCTGAGAAGCCCTCTTTTGGAAGGAAAATAGAAAATGTATCTTCCATTACTATATTAGGGTATAGTATTCTCTGTTCAGAGCGAAATGAGAGCAACCTATAAGTATGAAAAAAATGAGAAAAAAGAAATGTGGTCGAATCGCCATAACAATTATATAAGTAGATAGCTAAGATGTGACTTAATTAGTAGGATTTTTAGTAGGGCACTGTAGGGTGTTTAGTTGATGAGAAACCCCTTTGAGAAAATAATTCTCCAAAAAAAGTCATCAGTTACTATGTAAAGTAATAATCTAAAGATGTGACTGCTAATTTTGAGCCTACCAATGACTGCACAGCATTTGACTTATATAACAGAATTCTTATCATAGCTCTGTAGTACATCTCATTAGCTAGTAATAGCTCTGAGAATAAAGTTTTTTCAAGAAAAAAAGCCTATATACTATGTGACTGCTATTGCCGTTTTAGTATGTTGTTGCCATATATGATAGATACATGTACTGCAATTTACAGCACTGTAGCTACAATATTGCACCTTCTAGAAGTCTTAATCCACCCTAAATAAAGCTACTTTTAGTGAATTTTATACATCCTCTTATGTAATGTCTAAAATAAGCAATGTGACTGTCTTCAGTAAAAACATTTTTAGATATATATACATCATCTGTATATGCCTACAAAGTTTTATAGCAATAGCATTAATAATAGATGAGCTATGATCTATAGAAGGAGAGATATTTAAGGATGGAGTAACTAAAAAACACCTATATACCAAACCAACGCAAAGTTTTGAAAAAACTAAAGCATACAGGATTTTTCCTAATGATTGGCGGGGCTTTTTTTCCCATCATGGCGGGGCTTTTTTTTCACTTTGTCGTTGGGGGTGTTTGTGATTGGCGGTGTGATTTTCGTGAATGGTAGGAGGAAAAAAATACAATGGCGGCCGAATTACAGGTTGATGGCAGAATAATAAATTCATAATGGCGGCCGTAATTTCAGGTTGATGGCAGAATAGTAAATTCATAATGGCGGTTTGAATTATATCATTAGCGGCATCATTTTTAAAAAATGACATTAGATACTAAAGCAGTTCATCTCATTAAATACATCACAAACATGGGAAGATGTATGAGACATGATAATAGGAGTGGCAAGTTTCTACTAGATGATTAGCACATCACCCTTATATAGCAACATAGATGCTCTGAGAACCATAAAAGAATCGCAAAAAAAGATATCGCAAACGAAAAATAATGATCATGTGTATGTAAAAGGTTTTATTTACAATACAAGAGGTACTTCACATCACAAGAGAAACTTCAATCTTGCGAAAATTTCTTCAATCCACAAAAGCCGATCCTGCATTAGAAGCAATGTCCAGCGGACTTCATTCCATTCGGCCAAAACTCGGTGAACGGTTCTTTGGTCTTCACTGGCAGCTTGACTGGTCGTCGCCAGATTACATCCAGCAGCTCCTCTCCATCTATTTCATCTAGTAGGAAATATAGTTCTTTGTCGAAGTATACGCGATATTCGAGATCTGTTTGATGGCGCTCTATAATAGAAGTATAAACAAAAGAAGAATAAATAAGATTAATAAGAATAGATGTAATACCTTTTATTTGCAGAGCTGTGACGATGTGATACGACGTAATGAAGTAACGCCAGAGATTAAGCGACATCTTGAGAATGAGTGAAACAATTCTTGCCATTGCAGGTATGCTGCTTTATATGTTTTTAAAATGTAACCCAAGCTCAATCTCACATGTCACTCACACCCACACCCACACTCATACCACAATATAAATCTATGGTTACAGGAATATATAAAAATAGTAAGACTAGATGTTATATCATATTTTTAATTGATCATTATTGCTATCTACAACCATTTTGTCCCTGAATATTCCTATAGTCCTACTCACTCATACCACCACCATTTATCTATGACTCAAACCAGTCAAAGTAATTTTTTCCAAGAAAGCTTATTTATTTATTTATTTTATTTTTTTTATTTTTTATGTATCTTTGTGCTGTTGATTTCGGGATCTTTGCTTCCTCCGCTGCCTTTCGTATTGACCACCCCATATTAAAGTAGAGGTGGATCAAGTATGCTTGTTTGGAGTCAGTATGAAAGGTTCTGTTAACCCCATAATTGTTGTTGCTGACCTGGTCTTCCTGGCTACCTTGATTATGGACCAGTTGACCTAGACAGAAGATATGTTTTTGTTACATCAGTAAACTAAAAATTAACAAGTTGCACGCATCTTTTGAATAATGGTAAAATGTGTTTGGGACGTACTGGTTTCCATTTTGTCAACTACAAGGTAAACCAGGTTGCCCAGGTCTTCTTCCGGAAGAATATCCGTAGGTGTAGCTATATATAATGGAAATAGATGCAAAACCCTTATGTCCACCCCATTTTAACAGAGGGGAGTCCCCCCCCCAAAACCGAAAATTTTAAACTCCAATTTCAGAGTCACGGCGTGTGGTGCGTCAGTGCTGTGAGCAGCGCCATTTATTCACAGACCGCAAAAAAAAGAAGTACTGGTCATTAACAATCAATACACAATCACTAAGAAAAGACATACACGGTCATTGAAGATAAGTGCTTGCAGCCAAGTTAGAAATGCCATTGAATAGAATGGAGAACAATTTGACAGCAGACACTTGAAAAAAAAACAAAGACGAAGGGAAAAGACAACAACAAAGTACTGGCGGGACAAAGCACGGATCCTTTTACAAACACACTGACGATTCTACTGCAAAGATCTCAACACAAGATGCAGTAATGGAATGGCCATTTGAAGCAGGGGACGATCCAAGGGTTAAAGAGAAGAAAAGGGGGACAAAAAGTTCAAAGCTATACACTATGAAGGAGCTTTGCTTAACCGCCGGTCTCTTGAGATCTCGCTCTTAGGCATCGTGCATTTTGACGTAGGACATTGGCATTTCGACACACGGTTACAATTCACGATGGAATGAACGATCATTGAACGATGAAGGCCAGCTAATATTGTACCTGTGGTTCTTAACGGGTATGCTTTTTTTTTGCTATAGTGCATTCGTGCTATATTCTCAACGATGTGCTAATATATATATATAGGCAGGATCAGTCAAAGGTATTATGTTGTTGGCTCTTTCAGCCATGCGTTGTAAAGGAGTTCGTGTTCAAGAAAAGAGGGACGTTTTAGGTAAAGCATAGAAAACATGATATGTAAGCAAGCGTCGAATATGATTGGCAATATACTAATTCCCTCTATTCCCTCTTAAAACCAAAGATACACGTACCTGTCAATACATCATAGGGACCAAAAGATGTGAGTATTACATACTATATATGTCTGTAAAGAAGAAACAAGAGTGGAAGAAAGTAAAACAAGGGCTAATATATAAGTATAAAGTCTATAGAGAAAGGGATACAATAAAGGACAAAAAAAAGAAACAAGTTCGGTTATGCATTTTGATGGCGGAAACGGGAGTTTTGGGGAACAACGGCAATGTCAGACAACTCATTGCTAATGCCTTGTGCTTCTTCGGTGAGCTTTTGCAGACGATCGGTCAGCAAGCTCAATTGTTCGTGGTTGCGTGCTTGAACCATTCTGCTTTCAAACTTGCGTTTCAAGGCAGTAATTGTTGCTGTATGCTGTTGGATTGCTTTAGCAAAACTATCTGTTGGTGATAGTTCTTGCTCCATTTCGGATTGGACATCCTGCTGTTCATTTTGCTGTTGCTGAAGGCTTGGATCAGTTGATGTGCTGGTGGCAGCAGTTTGCAATGCAGTATGCCATGCTTCCAATGATGGGCGAACTTTTACATCCTTCTCCTTCCGTTCAACAAGAAACATATGCTTGCATGGGCGATGCCAACGTTCAAAAGCAGGGCACGAGCAAGATACCAGCTGCCCATCCTCGACCTTCACCTAAAAGTGCAGGAAATAAAAAGAAGTCAATACTTACCACAGGTACTGTAGAGTTATGGTAATCATCGAGGATATAAACTGGATGAAGATTGAAGAGATATACTGCTTACCATATAGGTGATGCCATCCAACTGAAAGGAGCTGACAACGAACTCGTCCTCCATACTGACATTCACCATTGCAGACAACAGCTGTTCATCAACGGTCTCAGCCTCTATTTCCTGCACACGAAGATGCCGTTCATCCTTGCTCATACGCCCAACTCGGTACGTTAGACGTTTGACTTCTTGCTGGACGTCAAACTCGACATCGAACGTCAGGATACTCATCAACAAGTCAAGACGATGGACACGTTTGCGCTTCAGATAAATTGTCTTCAGCTGGTTGTGCCATGACTCAACATAGTTGTTTGTCTCCATGTTCGTGTAAACTGCAGGTTGGTAGCATGCAGCCCACCGATCACAGCCTTGTTCACCAGTAACCCAGTATTTCTGAAAGTAAGTAATAAAGGGCTTTTGGTATCTACCAAAAGTAGACAAGAACTCGTGGAGCAGTTGTTGAAATGTATCAACATTACGTTCGTACATCAACGCGCGTAGCTTCTCACGGGCAATCTGCATGGCGATGGCCTTGCTTCTACCAGGCGACGACTTGATCTTGGAACGGACGTTTTTCATCCATGAGCGCATGACATGCCAGGTGCAAAACTGGATCGTACATGAAGGCCAGACAGCGCGGATGGCATTATCCTCAGGCAGGCTGCAGTCAATAGTGATGCGAAGTGGGTTTACACCAAGGGAAGCAAGCTGATGGAACCAGGCACCAAGGGGAGCAGAGGCAGTGGTATCGGTAAAGAGGTAGGCAACTGGAACACCTCGAGCTGCAACTGGATGGCGAATAACCATGGTATATAAAATACCATCAGAGTACTGGCTGACATCGTGAGTGGCATCAAGAGAAATAAACTTGGCATTCAAGAGCAAATCCTTCTGCCAAGGAGCAAAGAAACCGAACGTAAAGTTATCTTCGGTAAGACACTTTACTGCTTGCTGTTGCTGGTTTTCATCAATGGTGATCTTTTCATTGATCCACACAAAATATCCGATCGATTCAAGGTGTTGCAACCACAAAGACAAAGACGAGAAGTCATCATCATTTCTCTGCGATTTCTCTTGACGATACTTGTAGTAAATGTTGTATACATCTACTGTGTTCACGTATGCTTCACGTCTGTTGTCACCAATAGTGCAGTATTCACGCTGCATATACAAGCGCACGTCACGTACGTTGTATCCCTTATGCAATTCTTGAAGGATCTTGCTCTTGATTTCTTGTGAATTGGGCAAGTACTTGACATCTTCGCCGCTACCAGGAGTATGATCTGGATGACCTCCAGCAAAGAACAAATACACCTTTTCTGGCTCCTCTTCATAGCATACTGCTCTGAAGCGAGCTGGACAGCCAATCTTCTTTGATCTTTGGCGGATACGGATCGACTTTGATGCACCACCTTTGACACGATCGTTGCGCACACGGACGCCTCCAGAACGATGGCAAACATAACGCTCGGACCATTTCACTTTTCTCTTACGAGCTCTTTTGGCAGGGTGGATGTCTATAAGTGATGTTATATTGTGAGATAGATTAATGCAGGTACATAATTAATTTTTCCTTATTTGTATTCATTGTTGATTTATTATACCTCTACTTTCTTCTACTTCGTTTTCCTCAACAACTTCTCCCGAAATCGTCGCGTCATTCGCTTGTTGGATCTCATTGCCATTGCTTTCACAGATCGGAATTCCTTTGCCATTTCGGTGATCTTTTTTCACCCAGCAATGACCAGACACTTGAGGTGCGCGCTCGATCGTTGCTCTGTAGGTTGCAATCGGTAGCCACTCTGGAACACTCTCGTTTTCGAGGTCGAGAATAATAGGCGTGTTGCTGTTGTTGTTGGACATTGCGTGTTTATAATAGCAGTAGTAGAAAAGTATGTGTATTGAAGAGGGCGCTTGTTTATTTTTTTGATCTTTCTACTGCAGACTATGCTAGGTCCGCGATTCTCAATTATTCATGATCATACTTTAACAGAACGCACAAAGGTTTTGTCTCATATTGACATTTATTATCAGATGGTGCAATAATAAGAGATGCACGATTCCCCTCCATATATGTATTATTCTGTGTTTTAGAGATGAAGGATCCATGTAGTATTGAAGAGACATTTTATTATAAAAGCTTCATTCATATATACTATTTATTAACGGCACTTTACAACCATAACTTTGGGTAGGGACTTACCTACACTTCTAGCATCATACCATAAGCATAAATATAGTACTCACATGTTTTGGTCCCTATGATGTATTGACAGGTACGTGTATCTTTGGTTTTAAGAGGGAATAGAGGGAATTAGTATATTGCCAATCATATTCGACGCTTGCTTACATATCATGTTTTCTATGCTTTACCTAAAACGTCCCTCTTTTCTTGAACACGAACTCCTTTACAACGCATGGCTGAAAGAGCCAACAACATAATACCTTTGACTGATCCTGCCTATATATATATATTAGCACATCGTTGAGAATATAGCACGAATGCACTATAGCAAAAAAAAAGCATACCCGTTAACAACCACAGGTACAATATTAGCTGGCCTTCATCGTTCAATGATCGTTCATTCCATCGTGAATTGTAACCGTGTGTCGAAATGCCAATGTCCTACGTCAAAATGCACGATGCCTAAGAGCGAGATCTCAAGAGACCGGCGGTTAAGCAAAGCTCCTTCATAGTGTATAGCTTTGAACTTTTTGTCCCCCTTTTCTTCTCTTTAACCCTTGGATCGTCCCCTGCTTCAAATGGCCATTCCATTACTGCATCTTGTGTTGAGATCTTTGCAGTAGAATCGTCAGTGTGTTTGTAAAAGGATCCGTGCTTTGTCCCGCCAGTACTTTGTTGTTGTCTTTTCCCTTCGTCTTTGTTTTTTTTTCAAGTGTCTGCTGTCAAATTGTTCTCCATTCTATTCAATGGCATTTCTAACTTGGCTGCAAGCACTTATCTTCAATGACCGTGTATGTCTTTTCTTAGTGATTGTGTATTGATTGTTAATGACCAGTACTTCTTTTTTTTGCGGTCTGTGAATAAATGGCGCTGCTCACAGCACTGACGCACCACACGCCGTGACTCTGAAATTGGAGTTTAAAATTTTCGGTTTTGGGGGGGGACTCCCCTCTGTTAAAATGGGGTGGACATAAGGGTTTTGAAATAGATGAGTAACGCGCTGTTTTTTGATAGTAATGTTTAGTTGAACTTACTCGGATCGAATGGTTCCAACATGGATTCATCCCACAATTCAAATTCCGTAAAGGAGATGTTGTTGTTGTTGTTGTTCATTGTTACGAAAAAGATAGAGTGATTTATACATTCGGAAAATAGACTTGTCTTTGGTTTAAATAGTTTATGGTTTTCTCTTATGTAACCACATGCTTTCGGGATACAAAATAGTTACAAACGGCTTAGTTTTCTTACGCATATGCCGTTAAACTATATTGCTGGTTTGTGACACCACCAAAAAGATCCAGTAATAGATGTTTGTAAGGTTATCTTATCCAGTATTTGTGATGATTCACAAAAATAAAGAGACAGACTACTGTATGAAGAAAAAAAATTATTTTTTGACAAAAGAAATGCATTTATTTGGTTTTCAAATGATGCTCTCGCAAAACTGCTTGACCTTCCTCAGTATCGATAAATTGCATAACCCAGCGATGCATTGTAGCTGCTGGAACTTTGGTTCTACCGTAGTCGCGTCTTTCAAGGGCACAATCTTTAATTGCTTTCTTGATTTCTTCATCATCCTTGTTCCATTTAGTATATGTTCGTTTTTTGACAGTTGTCAGTGTTGTGATTTCTTCTTGGAGCTGTTCCACCAGTTGCACTAGATCTTGAACTGCCTTAACACAGGGGAGCTCGTCGACTGGTTCGTAATCTTCTTCCAGCCGCATTGCATCTAAGGTTCTTATAAATTCCTCTATTAAAGCATTAGAATAGCGGCCAAAGGATATAATCTTCGATTATATAAACATACCAATGTAAGGGTCTTCTCCCTCACTGACATTGACAGCTTCACGTATTTCTTTATGAGAAAGGACAATGCTTGCCATGCTAGAAAGGACTACGTAGTGAGAATTCAGACAGATAGAGTAAAAAGAAAGTTTATAATCAGAAATTTTCAGGTAGGAAATAAATAAACTATAAGTAAGATATGATCCTTGCAAACCTACAGTACTGTAGAAGAATAGGGTAGAGTATCCACATGAAGATCTAGCAAGAAGCATAATGAAATGTTGCACGAAATGGGGCGGCATAAAGTACGGAAGGTGATTTCATTCCATTATCTGTATATGAAAATAAAATATAACGAAGTGTTGCACGAAATGGGACAAAAAAAATCACAGCAAAGTTTAATAGCTTGTATCCATATGAAGATCTAGCAAGAAGTATAATGAAGCGTTGCACGAAATGGGACAAAAAAAAACCACAGCGAGGATCTAGTAAGAAGTATAAAGCGTTGCACGAAATGGAATGCAATCACCCTCCGCTATTACTTTATGCCGTCCCAGTTCGTGCAACACTCCATTATACTTCTTACTAGATCCTCACACATACACGTAATTATACTTTGCTGTCGGTTTTTTGTCCCACTTCGTGCAACGCTTCATTATACTTCTTGGTAGATCCTCACGCATACACGCTACTATGCTTTGCTGTTATATTTTATTTTCTTATTCAAACAATGGAATGGAACCACATAAGATGGAATGGAATCACCCTCCGCTATTACTTTATGCCGTCCCAGTTCGTGCAACACTCCATTATACTTCTTACTAGATCCTCACACATACACGTAATTATACTTTGCTGTCGGTTTTTTGTCCCACTTCGTGCAATGCTTCATTATACTTCTTGGTAGATCCTCACGCATACACGCTACTATGCTTTGCTGTTATATTTTATTTTCTTATTCAAACAATGGAATGGAACCACATAAGATGGAATGGAATCACCCTCCGCTATTACTTTATGCCGTCCCAGTTCGTGCAACACTCCATTATACTTCTTACTAGATCCTCACACATACACGTAATTATACTTTGCTGTCGGTTTTTTGTCCCACTTCGTGCAACGCTTCATTATACTTCTTGGTAGATCCTCACGCATACACGCTACTATGCTTTGCTGTTATATTTTATTTTCTTAATCAAACAATGGAATGGAACCACATAAGATGGAATGGAATCACCCTCCGCTATTACTTTATGCCGTCCCAGTTCGTGCAACACTGCATTATACTTCTTACTAGATCTTCACACATACACGTAATTATGCTTTGCTGTGATTTTTTGTCCCATCTGGTGTAGCATTCATATATACTCTATGTTGAAACTTCAAGTCTATGCGTTATAATGGAATGTTGTCATCTGTTGTAGATACCATTGTGGATTGCTTAATTATATGTATCTGTAGGTACGGAACAAAAAAGTATATAAACCGATGATTCAAATCCATTGCTTGTAATAACTCATTCTAAATTTGCTATTAATCATGTCCGATATCATTTCTACAAACGACTCCTCCCTCGACCTCATGCAGTTTGAATTAGACGTGGACATGCAAGGCAGTCTCGATGTATACAATACTCAGGAATTGAGCAAGGCTCTTCCTTTTGGTGACTTTGAAGAAGACACTACAACATCACCATCATCATCATCATCATCAGCATCGCGGTCTCCATCCTCCTCCGCCTCCTCTGCCTCCTCTGCCCCATCATCGCCATCACTACCACGGAGACGGCAACGAGCACCCCGCCGCGAGTACAACCAAGACGAGGTCGTAGTGGTGCTGCGCGCCTATTTTTGGGATGGGCTTACAATCGAGCAAGCCGGCGCCAAGGTAAAGATGCCGAAGGGAACGGCATCAAGACTCATCCGCATCTACCGCCCCCACATGCCACCACCACCCAAACGGCCCCGTGCTCCCAAGAGTAACCACTTCTTGACGAAGGTTAATAATGGTATTCTGGAGGCAGCTTTACAACATCCGTAGTTTTTTTTTATTAATAAATATTTTTTTCTCTGCTGGTTATCTCTAAACAAATACTTGCTTTATGTAACAATGGTGGGATACTTTTTATAATTAGCTACAAACTGTATCTTGCTTAGTGGGTTTAACATGGGTGACATTATTGCGAGTTGATCTAATGGATTTAAAAAAACTACTGTTTTTTGTCCCATTTGGTGTTACCTTACAAGTTCTGTTCAATAACAAATTCACAGAATTGAAAAGTATATATAGTACTTGTCCATACAGTATTATTATCACTCGATTTTTTACATCAACTATCACCATGTTATCCATCAAAAATTTAACGCTACCATACAATACTGACGTTGATATGCATGAAGAGGAGATGGAAGTAGACGACGTGTACCAAATCGTATCCGATGAATTTAGTGGCCATACTGGTGGTGTACACTCCCTTGTATCGATGACCAAGATAAAAACTACATCGCAGGTACTTACAAAATAGATTGGTCAATAATTCTGTAGAACATGATATGTATTCTATATATTTTATTAATTAATGGTTGGTAATTCACAGGAAATTTCTACATCCAAGGTAATCGATCCTCCAACGTCCACTTCGCCTGGTACTGAAGCGCAGAAAACCAAACGGAATCAGTGAAAAAGGGAAGGGGAAGACCTCGCAAAAACCCTCCAAAAGAGCCTGTCATCCCAAAAAGTATGCTACTTACTATTACTAAACCTTACTTAATAACATTAAACCTCTAGTTGCTTCTGATATCTAATCCAAAACTCTTAATTCCTATAGGAGCTCATCGAGCGTATCGAGATCCAGAAATTATCCAATTGATCGATAGAATCCAAAATGTCACTTTAAACGCTGCAGAGGCTGGGCGCGACTTGTTGATCCCTGAACGAACCGCACAGCGATACTGGAAACGATTTGTCGACGGTGAGCCATATCTCCCAAGTACAATGGGTAAATCTCCCGGTCCTCCACCAACCTTGACACCCGAACACACAGCATTTCTCCAGGCGTATTACGATACCAAGTCAGATGCGACCCTCAAAGAAGCACAGCAATCGCTTGTTGATCATTCGGCATCAGCATCACTCAAAGTGGCCTCCAGAAGCACCTTGTTAGCAAATGCGGGCTTACTATGAAGAAGTTGGAACGGATCTCTGAGTACCGCAACTCCGATGAAACGATCGCTTCCCGGATCAACTGGGCACACGCATTTAAAGCCAGTGGCATTAATTACCACAAATGCGTCTTTATTGATGAGGCTGGCTTCAACATGCACATCAAGCGTAACTTTGGTCGATCGAGACGAGGTGAGCCCGCCAAGGCCTTGGTTTCTAAGTCGCGTGGGGTCAATATTACGATCTTGGGTGCCATCACTGGTGAAGGTGTAATCAACTTGAGTCTCCGGAGACCTCAAGCGGTTGTCGCTTCCAAGAAACGCAAGACGCGTGACGGTGAAGAAAAGGTGATGGGCAAAATCGGCACTCGGGCGGAGCATTTTATCGAATTTTTGGAAGTGATGATGAAGGTGCTCACCGAAAATGGTATGGGTGGAAGGACCTTGGTATTGGATAATGCCGCTATCCACAAGACTGATGAAGTTCGGGATGCCATTGCCAAGCAAGGATTCGAGATCCTCTTTCTCCCGCCCTACAGCCCATTCCTCAATCCAATTGAGGAATTTTGGTCAAAGCTCAAGGCAGGTGTCAAACGCCATTTACTGACCACAGACGACACCTTGCTGCTGCGCATCATCAACTCCGCCCATGAAGTCACCGCCCAAGATTGCCAAGGATGGATTCGCCACTCCCTTACGTTTGTGCCTAGGTGTATAGAAGGAGAGAAGATGCTGTAGTTTTTTTTCATATTTTATATGTTTTTTTACTGCCCTTCTATATTTTTTCCTTTTACTTTTTTTTTCATATATATATATATGTTTTTTTTAATAAATATAGAGTTGTCGAAAATCATTAACTGTCATGCTGAG
Source organism: Zychaea mexicana (assembly GCF_025766255.1). Classification (NCBI taxonomy): domain Eukaryota; kingdom Fungi; phylum Mucoromycota; class Mucoromycetes; order Mucorales; family Lichtheimiaceae; genus Zychaea; species Zychaea mexicana. Next base: position 25,006 of record NW_026516872.1, on the reverse strand, counting down.
AAAAAGAAGGCAAAACGATTACCATAATTACCCAACCGCCATTATGGATTTACTATTCTGCCATCAACCTGAAATTACGGCCGCCATTATGAATTTATTATTCTGCCATCAACCTGTAACTCGGCCGCCATTGTATTTTTTTCCTCCTGCCATTCACGAAAATCACACCGCCAATCACAAACACCCCCAACGACAAAGTGAAAAAAAAGCCCCGCCATGATGGGAAAAAAAGCCCCGCCAATCATTAGGAAAAATCCTGTATATGTCTGCTATTGCTTAGTCCGGGAAAACGTTTAGCCGTCGGGAAAACCAATTACCCGTCTATTTCCTTTTTAGGAAGTCACGTGATCTAAAGCACTTAGCAAGCCACCGGGAAAACATTTAGCCGTCGGGAAAACCAATTAACTGTCTATTTCCTTTTTAGGAAGTCACGTGATCTAAGCCACTTAGTAAGCCACTGAGCCACGGGTAAATTCTTACAGTCACCCTTGGGGCTTAGTAAGTGGCTTAGATCACGTGACTTCCTAAAAAGGAAATAGACGGGTAATTGGTTTTCCCGACGGCTAAATGTTTTCCCGGTGGCTTGCTAAGTGGCTTAGATCATGTGACTTCCTAAAAAGGAAATAGACAGTTAATTGGTTTTCCCGACAGCTAAATGTTTTCCCGGTGGCTTGCTAAGTGCTTTAGATCACGTGACTTCCTAAAAAGGAAATAGACGGGTAATTGGTTTTCCCGACGGCTAAACGTTTTCCCGGACTAAGCAATAGCAGACATATATGCTTTAGTTTTTTCAGAACTTTGCGTTGGTGAAGTGGTCTAACGCATTAGCCTTATATCCTACCTTTGGTAGAAGGCACAAGTTTAAATCCCCCTTTTGCCAAACTTTAGTGTAAATTTTTTTTGAAAAACTGGTTTTTGCTGTTATCTAACCAATTCTGATTATTTTCATATAAATAATATACCATCAGATGCAGCTTTTTTTCCTCGTTCCAATAAGTATAAAAGCATATATTTTTATATAGTAAGTCTATAGATGATCCCAGAGGAACAAATCATAGTATTTATTCTCTCTTATAATAACAAAACATAAATGTTTTTGTTATTTGTCTAAATCTCATTATCCAGCCCCCAACGTTTCGAAAGTAAGTTTCTCAACCACCCCTATTTTATATTTATGAAATCTTTATATTCATAAAGATTACAAAAATATTTGATGATTACAAATTTCATTAAGAATTATAAAATTAAAAAACTATATTTATAAATATAGTTATTAATTTTTAAACTTATTACATTAAAAAATATTATAATTTTTTAATGACCTATAAATATCTTATTATCCTTTAACTATAAGTTATATTTCCCATTGCTTATACATTTATGGTATTATAATTTTTAGATATTTAAAGAGCATCTGTAGTAGTATAATGACAGATATATATAGTCATTACATCATTTTTATTCTTAATAAACATCCATATTTTCTTTGTTATATCCATAATTTTCATGTTTTATTAACTTTCTTTATAAAATAAAATGATTATTATGAAATAAAATCATCATCAAGAAGGCAACTGTTCCATTATGCATGAAAAAACAATATTATATCTATGCTTTCTCCTAACAAACATATAAATTTAATATAGAATCAGATATCCCTTAATGTAGAGTAAACTTTAAACTATTTATTTTATTTGAAACGAATGAGTATCTGATAAGATATGAGTACTTGATGATAGAAAATATCAGTAGTTGATAGATAAGACTTCAGTGATAAAAATACTTTAATATACCCAAATTTAGATTGTGACTTTTATTTACAGAATAAATAGGAGCTGAATTTGAATTATGTAACATACATTTATAAGGTATAAATACAATATCTTTTTGAGAATTCTTTTTTTTCTTTGGTCTTCCCAGTTTCCCTACGAGAAAAAAATAAACTGGACCCTTTACACTATTTACATCTACTACATCTACTCTTTCTCCTACCTATATCTAAATACCTTTATTCAAACACTTATACACATATACAACTATATCTCTATACATAAAACAAACTATTACAAGGTATTCTTTTAAAGGAGAGTTAAGTATAAAAGTAAAGGTACTAACTAGTTTATAATAGTATGCCAATCTACAACAACATCCCTACACCTACTGAGCCTTACTTCTTAAGTACTGAGGCCTGTATTCAGTATCTATATAAAGAAGGCATTTTTTACCGTAGTATGAAGTGCCTTAACTATGACCAAGATATGCCTCTTTCTTAGTCTAGAGGAGCAAATGGCACTTCCCGATGTACTAGCTGTAATTTGGAGTGGACTGTTCGGACTCATTCCTTTTTTCAACACCGGAATGTACCTCCACATGTTGTCTTACAAATTGGTTTAGAATTGTTAATTATTTCTAGTGCTACTAATATCATTAATAAGACTAAACTAACTCGGGAGATAGTTCGCCAGATAAGATATGATTACTTTCAACTAATTATTGAAGATATAGAGAGTATATTCAAAGGTATATATATTTCTCTTTCTACTTTGATTATTGTATTTTATAACTAATAATAATATAGGTGAACCAATTAGTGGCCCAGAAATTATTGTAGAGATCGACGAATCGAAGTTTGGCAAAAGAAAGCCGTCGGCCAATGGTATTAGTAGCTACGTTAAAGGTGTTTGGGTTAGGGGGCAGTAGAACGGACACGAGAAAGACGTATTGTAATGGTGAATATAGACCGGCGGAACCGCCCTACATTAGAGCACTTGATCCAAAAGTATATCCTTCCTGGATCAATCATTTACTCTAATAGATAGACAGCCTATAATACCCAACGGTTAGAGAGGATGGGTTATACCTATCATATGGTGAACCATGAGCTATATTTTGTTATTCCTGGTACACAAATCTATACCAACACTATTGAAGGTAACTCTTGAAAAAAAATATTCTCCTTTTATATAATATCTAAAACTCACTTTTAGGCAATTGGGGTAGGATAAAGCAGCTCATTACCCGGAACTATAGAACTAAAAAGCTAGTTAAAAAACAGCTTTTTTGCTTCATTTGGCAAAGGCGGTTTGCTGATGATCTATGGAATCATTTTCTCTATGTTATAAGGGAATCATATTTCATAGATCCTAGTGATCAGCAGCTACCTTTTGAGGGTAGTACTAATGATGCTATTAGGCTCTTAGAACCTTTCTCTGAAGTACCAGTAGAAGAAGGAGATGATCTAGACTAAGAGGAGGGTAATATAGACCCCCTTAAACTTGAAGAGGAAAGAGAAGAAGCAGAAGAAGAAGAAGAAGAAGAAGAAGAACAAGATGACGCAGAAGAAGATCAACAGCAACAAGAACAGCAAAATAGGGCCCTTCTTAATCTGCAAAGACAAAGGGTCCTACAGTATATAGAGCGTCAGGATGAAAGGAGACGGCAGCAAGAGCAGCAACAACAATAAGAACGCGAGCAACAACAACAACGACGTAGACAGCAACAACGCCAGTCACAACAGCAGTATGAGCAGCAAGAGCAAAGGCAACAGCAACAACACTTACAGATGCAGCAGCTTTTACAGCAACAACAACAGCAAATAACACAGCTGCAATCGGAATTAGAGCAAAAAGACCAACAGGTCCAACAGCAGCAACAGCTCTTACAGCAGCAATGGCAGTTGATTTTTAGCTAAATCAGCTATATATACAACAACATCAGCAACAAGCACAACAAGTACAACAAATAAGTAATAATAATATTATTACTATTATTAGTGATGAGGATTAAAATAGTAGTAATGAGGAAGTTAATATAGAAGATTAGCCTTATTTTCCTTCCCTTCTTCTCTCTTTTGGCTAATGTTCAATATAGGAACCCGGGCACTTTTGAGCGACATGAGTGTCGGAGTTTTTTAAATTTTGTGTAACGGTAACCCAATATATCGCATATGTGTGTACCAAATTTCGCAGTCACAGCTATAAAACTCGCAGAGATATAAACAGGCAACGTAGTGGATATCATATCTTGTAAAATTGATAGTGATGGCTACCTCTAAAAAAAATAAAAAAGATACTAGCAATCTCAATATGAAGACAATGACTACATTTCAGACCAATCTTAAAGCTCTAGCACGTAAGAATAAATGAATATTATCTACACTGATAAATAATGATACTTGAAGAATGAAAATTCTCAAATCTCAATAATACTTTCAAAATAAACACTTTTCTTTAGCTTCAAAGAGTGAATAGTACTGTAAAAGTACTATTAGAGGATAACCAAAAAAATATAGAGTAAATATCATTGTATATTCAAGGGTGATAACTAGTATAAAATTATGATATGTATATACAAATCATATGCATTGTAGGGGTGAGATACTTACTAGAGCAAACATATAATAAATAAGTAAAGCATATTCACTAAAAATAAAGATTAAGATATTGATATCATACCTAAGTGAGTGATAAGTAACTGATACATATAAAAAAGAAAAAAGAAGAGTAGATAGAGCTATAGTATTGCAGCTATACTAAAGTATGTATGCTAGAAACAAAAGATGTATGTAAAAAGGAAGGAAATAAATAATCTAGCTAGCACTAAAGGATGGAAACAGCACAAATGAATGTACATAGTAAGCAAATGATGCCAGTAAAGAAAAAAAATAGGTATAGATAAATACTAAAAGACCGGAAATACTTTAACGTATGTATATAGTAAATAAAGAATACATACTAAGAGAGATTAATAGTTCAAGATAGCAATAAAGGATTTCAGACACATAAATGCATATAGACATTAAATAAAAGATGCAGAAGAGAAGTAAACAGTTACAGGTACCATCAACAGAACAAAACCATCCATATATGTATATATAAATAAAAGATGCAATGAAAAGAAAAAGGAATAGTTATAGTACTACAAAAGGTCTCGAACAATATAAACATATGTATGGAGTAAACAATGAATGCATGCAAAATAGAAATAAACAGTTCTAGATCAGCACTAAAGTACTAGAACAGAATCAATGCATATATATGGTAAACAAAGAATGCATGCAAAGAGAAATAAATAGTTCTAGATAAACACACAAGGACTCAAACAGCGTTAATAGAATGTATAGAGTAAAAAAATAATGCATATAAAGAGAAGTAAATAGTTCCAGATAAACATACAAGGACCCGAACAGTGTAAGTGCAATGTATAGAGTAAACAAAGAATGCATGCAACGAGAAATAAATAGTTCCAAATAAGCACATAAGATCCAAACATGAATAACCTATGATTATGGAAAAGCAAAGTAAATGGTTAAAGATAGCTCCGAAGGATTGATGCCACTCAAATGCATGTACATAATAAATAAAAGATATTGAAGAGAAGTAGGTAGTTATAGATAGCATCAACAGATTGCAGCAACACATTATATGTATGTATAAACAAAAGATGCAAGGAAAAGAGAAACAAATAGTTATAGTACTAGCAAAGGATTAGAGGAATATAAATGCATGTACGGAGTAAACAAAGGATGCATGCAAAATCAAAATAAACAATTATATGCAATAATCCATACCCAATAAAGTTAAGAAGATACAACAGCAATAATATGCTGTGATATATCTAGTAAGATTACCTTCACTGTTAAAAAACTATATAAAGGCACCAATATTTTTCAGTTTAGTTCATTGCTATTTTCATTATCCCTTTTTTACTTACGTTCTTCATATTCTGTATCATCTAACTATGGCTCTTCCAAACATTCTTGACTTTATGGCTACTATTCCAGACCATCATCAAGCTTTGACGTAAGTATATCTTTATGTTGTTGAAATTGTGTCCTTATAAAATGTGGTGTTTTTATAAATATATGTACTGACTTAAGGAGAATCTCCTTACTTTAGTTTTTTGGTTAATAACAATGTGTTCAGTACTACCATGGTCTGTGATGAGGGTTCATCTATGGAACTTTACTGGCCCCCTAGTTGGAAACGACCGAAATAGCGCTGCTCGCGTAGCTGTCCTTGTGGTCGGTCATCCAAAAGCATTACTACTGGCAGCTACTTTTACAACCGGAAGGCTGATATACGGATGATTCTTTTCATCTTGTACACCTTTATCGCACGAGCTTCTGTTACAACACTCACAGCGTTGACAGGGCTCCACCGGGATACTACATCACAAATTATTTTTGATGTCTATCAGGTTATACTTCAGGATATCACAGATGATGATCTCATGCTTGGTAACGCATTTATTTCTTTTTTTATTGATGATGCTTTTTGGGTAATTGTTGTCATTAATCAAATATATTTTTAAACAGGTGGTGAGGGCGTCACTGAAGTACAAATTGATGAAAGCAAGTTCGGTAAACGGAAATATAATCAAGGCAGTCGTGTTGAAGGTGTCTGGGTCTTTGGTATGATCGAAAATCGTAATGGCCGAGCTGGGAAGGCATTCTTAACCATCGTGCCGGATCGTACGGGTGATACACTATTGCCACTTATTAAGCAGTATGTGCGTCCTGGTACTACCATCATCTCTGATTGTCATGTGCCGTATATGCGTATAGGCGATATAGAGGACAGAAATTATACACATCATGCCGTCCAAAACCCTTATGTCCACCCCATTTTAACAGAGGGGAGTCCCCCCCCCAAAACCGAAAATTTTAAACTCCAATTTCAGAGTCACGGCGTGTGGTGCGTCAGTGCTGTGAGCAGCGCCATTTATTCACAAACCGCAAAAAAAAAAGGAAGTACTGGTCATTAACAATCAATACACAATCACTAAGAAAAGACATACACGGTCATTGAAGATAAGTGCTTGGAGCCAAGTTAGAAATGCCATTGAATAGAATGGAGAACAATTTGACAGCAGACACTTGAAAAAAAAACAAAGACGAAGGGAAAAGACAACAACAAAGTACTGGCGGGACAAAGCACGGATCCTTTTACAAACACACTGACGATTCTACTGCAAAGATCTCAACACAAGATGCAGTATTGGAATGGCCATTTGAAGCAGGGGACGATCCAAGGGTTAAAGAGAAGAAAAGGGGGACAAACAGTTCAAAGCTATACACTATGAAGGAGCTTTGCTTAACTGCTAGTCTTTTGAGATCTCGCTCTTAGGCATCATGCATTTTGACGTAGGACATTGGCATTTCGACACACGGTTACAATTCACGATGGAATGAACGATCATTGAACGATGACAGCTAGCTGATATTGTACCTGTGGTTCTTAACGGGTATGCTTTTTTTTTTGCTATAGTGCATTCGTGCTATATTCTCGACGATGTACTAATATATATATAGGCAGGATCAGTCAAAGGTATTATATTGTTAGCTCTTTCAGCTATGTGTTGTAAAGAAGAATAAACAATATCTATAAATTTTGTTATAAATAACAAATTTATGATATTTTATTATTCTGTCAAGCTCCGTTCATTTCATTCACTCCGGGGCGTCGTCGTTCCTCCTAGCCTGATTTTTGCTAAACTTAATGATTGAGAATAATCATAATGGTTAAGAAATTTTTTTTTTAAAAAAAAATTAATTTCATGATTTATTATTATTATTTAAAAATTATATTACTTATAATTTTTTAGCTAACAATCATTTTGCTAAAATCATTTTGCTAAGACTCATTCCTCAAAGGAGTTCGTGTTCAAGAAAAAGGGACGTTTTAGGTAAAGCATGGAAAACATGATATGTAAGCAAGCGTCGAATATGATGGGCAATATACTAATTCTCTCTATTCCCTCTTAAAACCAAAGATACACGTACCTGTCAATACATCATAGGGACCAAAAGATGTGAGTACTATATTTATGCTTATGGTATGATGTTAGAAGTGTAGGTAAGTCCCTACCCAAAGTTATGGAAGTAAAGTGCCTTAATAAATAGTATATATGAATAAAGCTTTTATAGTAAAATGTCTCTTCAAAACTACATGGATCCTTCATCTCTAAAACACAGAATAATACACATATGGAGGGGAATCGTGCATCTCTTATTATTGCACCATCTGATGATAAATGTCAATATGAGACAAAACCTTTGTGCGTTCTGTTAAAGTATGATCATGAATAATTGAGAATCGCGGACCTAGCATAGTCTGCAGTAGAAAGATCAAAAAAATAAACAAGCGCCCTCTTCAATACACATACTTTTCTACTACTGCTATTATAAACACGCAATGTCCAACAACAACAGCAACACGCCTATTATTCTCGACCTCGAAAACGAGAGTGTTCCAGAGTGGCTACCGATTGCAACCTACAGAGCAACGATCGAGCGCGCACCTCAAGTGTCTGGTCATTGCTGGGTGAAAAAAGATCACCGAAATGGCAAAGGAATTCCGATCTGTGAAAGCAATGGCAATGAGATCCAACAAGCGAATGACGCGACGATTTCGGGAGAAGTTGTTGAGGAAAACGAAGTAGAAGAAAGTAGAGGTATAATAAATCAACAATGAATACAAATAAGGAAAAATTAATTATGTACCTGCATTAATCTATCTCACAATATAACATCACTTATAGACATCCACCCTGCCAAAAGAGCTCGTAAAAGAAAAGTGAAATGGTCCGAGCGTTATGTTTGCCATCGTTCTGGAGGCGTCCGTGTGCGCAACGATCGTGTCAAAGGTGGTGCATCAAAGTCGATCCGTATCCGCCAAAGATCAAAGAAAATTGGCTGTCCAGCTCGCTTCAGAGTAGTATGCTATGAAGAGGAGCCAGAAAAGGTGTATTTGTTCTTTGCTGGAGGTCATCCAGATCATACTCCTGGTAGTGGCGAAGATGTCAAGTACTTGCCCAATTCACAAGAAATCAAGAGCAAGATCCTTCAAGAATTGCATAAGGGATACAACGTACGTGACGTGCGCTTGTATATGCAGCGTGAATACTGCACTATTGGTGACAACAGACGTGAAGCATACATGAACACAGTAGATGTATACAACATTTACTACAAGTATCGGCAAGAGAAATCGCAGAGAAATGATGATGACTTCTCGTCTTTGTCTTTGTGGTTGCAACACCTTGAATCGATCGGATATTTTGTGTGGATCAATGAAAAGATCACCATTGATGAAAACCAGTAACAGCAAGCAGTAAAGTGTCTTACCGAAGATAACTTTACGTTCGGTTTCTTTGCTCCTTGGCAGAAGGATTTGCTCTTGAATGCCAAGTTTATTTCTCTTGATGCCACTCACGATGTCAGCTAGTACTCTGATGGTATTTTATATACCATGGTTATTCGCCATCCAGTTGCAGCTCGAGGTGTTCCAGTTGCCTACCTCTTTACCGATACCACTGCCTCTGCTCCCCTTGGTGCCTGGTTCCATCAGCTTGCTTCTTTTGGTGTAAACCCACATCGCATCACTATTGACTGCAGCCTGCCTGAGGATAATGCCATCCGCGCTGTCTGGCCCTCATGTACGATCCAGTTTTGCACCTGGCATGTCATGCGCTCATGGATGAAAAACGTCCGTTCCAAGATCAAGTCGTCGCCTGGTAGAAGCAAGGCCATCGCCATGCAGATTGCCCGTGAGAAGCTACGCGCGTTGATGTACGAACGTAATGTTGATACATTTCAACAACTGCTCCACGAGTTCTTGTCTACTTTTGGTAGATACCAAAAGCCCTTTATTACTTACTTTCAGAAATACTGGGTTACTGGTGAACAAGGCTGTGATCGGTGGGCTGCATGCTACCAACCTGCAGTTTACACGAACATGGAGACAAACAACTATGTTGAGTCATGGCACAACCAGCTGAAGACAATTTATCTGAAGCGCAAACGTGTCCATCGTCTTGACTTGTTGATGAGTATCCTGATGTACGATGTCGAGTTTGACGTCCAGCAAGAAGTCAAACGTCTAACGTACCGAGTTGGGCGTATGAGCAAGGATGAACGGCATCTTCGTGTGCAGGGAATAGAGGCTGAGACCGTTGATGAACAGCTGTTGTCTGCAATGGTGAATGTCAGTATGGAGGACGAGTTCGTTGTCAGCTCCTTTCAGTTGGATGGCATCACCTATATGGTAAGCAGTATATCTCTTCAATCTTCATCCAGTTTATATCCTCGATGATTACCATAACTCTACAGTACCTGTGGTAAGTATTGACTTCTTTTTATTTCCTGCACTTTTAGGTGAAGGTCGAGGATGGGCAGCTGGTATCTTGCTCGTGCCCTGCTTTTGAACGTTGGCATCGCCCATGCAAGCATATGTTTCTTGTTGAACGGAAGGAGAAGGATGTAAAAGTTCGCCCATCATTGGAAGCATGGCATACTGCATTGCAAACTGCTGCCACCAGCACATCAACTGATCCAAGCCTTCAGCAACAGCAAAATGAACAGCAGGATGTCCAATCCGAAATGGAGCAAGAACTATCACCAACAGATAGTTTTGCTAAAGCAATCCAACAGCATACAGCAACAATTACTGCCTTAAAACGCAAGTTTGAAAGCAGAATGGTTCAAGCACGCAACCACGAACAATTGAGCTTGCTGACCGATCGTCTGCAAAAGCTCACCGAAGAAGCATAAGGCATTAGCAATGAGTTGTCTGACATTGCCGTTGTTCCCCAAAACTCCCGTTTCCGCCATCAAAATGTATAACCGAACTTGTTTCTTTTTTTTTGTCCTTTATTGTATCCCTTTCTCTATAGACTTTATACTTATATATTAGCCCTTGTTTTACTTTCTTCCACTCTTGTTTCTTCTTTACAGACATATATAGTATGTAATACTCACATGTTTTGGTCCCTATGATGTATTGACAGGTACGTGTATCTTTGGTTCTAAGAGGGAATAGAGAGAATTAGTATATTGCCAATCATATTCGACGCTTGCTTACATATCATGTTTTCCATGCTTTACCTAAAACGTCCCTTTTTCTTGAACACGAACTCCTTTGAGAATGAGTCTTAGCAAAATGATTTTAGCAAATGATTGTTAGCTAAAAATTATAAGTAATATAATTTTTAAATAATAATAATAAATCATGAAATTAATTTTTTTTAAAAAAAAATTCTTAACCATTATGATTATTCTCAATCATTAAGTTTAGCAAAAATCAGGCTAGGAGGAACGACGACGCCCCGGAGTGAATGAAATGAACGGAGCTTGACAGAATAATAAATATCATAAATTTGTTATTTATAACAAAATTTATAGATATTGTTTATTCTTCTTTACAACACATAGCTGAAAGAGCTAACAATATAATACCTTTGACTGATCCTACCTATATATATATTAGTACATCGTCGAGAATATAGCACGAATGCACTATAGCAAAAAAAAAAGCATACCCGTTAAGAACCACAGGTACAATATCAGCTAGCTGTCATCGTTCAATGATCGTTCATTCCATCGTGAATTGTAACCGTGTGTCGAAATGCCAATGTCCTACGTCAAAATGCATGATGCCTAAGAGCGAGATCTCAAAAGACTAGCAGTTAAGCAAAGCTCCTTCATAGTGTATAGCTTTGAACTGTTTGTCCCCCTTTTCTTCTCTTTAACCCTTGGATCGTCCCCTGCTTCAAATGGCCATTCCAATACTGCATCTTGTGTTGAGATCTTTGCAGTAGAATCGTCAGTGTGTTTGTAAAAGGATCTGTGCTTTGTCCCGCCAGTACTTTGTTGTTGCTTTTCCCTTCGTCTTTGTTTTTTTTTCAAGTGTCTGCTGTCAAATTGTTCTCCATTCTATTCAATGGCATTTCTAACTTGGCTCCAAGGACTTATCTTCAATGACCATGTATGTCTTTTCTTAGTGATTGTGTATTGATTGTTAATGACCAGTACTTCCTTTTTTTTTTGCGGTTTGTGAATAAATGGCGCTGCTTACAGCACTGACGCACCACACGCCGTGACTCTGAAATTGGAGTTTAAAATTTTCGGTTTTGGGGGGGGGACTCCCCTCTGTTAAAATGGGGTGGACATAAGGGTTTTGTCATGCCGTCAACCATAGCATAGGCTATGCGACTACTGACCATGCTCCTGGTAATTCTGGTGATGATTCTGCATTGTACAATACGAATATGATCGAAGGTAATATTTATCTATATTTATACTTTTTTCTTTAAAAGATAGTGAGCTCTCTACTAACTGTAGTTAATATTAGGGTTTTGGGCAGTTGTTAAGCAACAAATCAGCCGCCGCCACCGCACAGTCTCTGCTTACCCATGGAAGCTTTTAGAATTCCTATGGCGTAGAAACCATCAAGATGAGCTGTGGGGTGCCCTTTTACAAGGCCTTTCTGCAACTGAGTTCTCTTCTGAGAGGCTTAGTGATGAGAATACTGAATTTGTTTTGGACTCTCTCCCGACTAGGGTTCCAGGTGACTATACACAGTACGAACATCCAGCTGATAATGGCCCTTTCAATATGATGGAATTAGTCCCTGGTAATGTAGAAGAAGAAGAGGAGAGCAATGATATTAGCTCTGAATCAGACGATCCATCAGGAGACTCTGATGATAGGTAATTATCTCTATTTATTTTCTATAACAATTCATACTCTTTTACTAATACATAGAGTCTATTTTAAAGTGAATGGTTACCTCCGCTCACCAATAGGGAACAAGGTCCAAGTGTAGTTACTCCCCAACAGGAGGCGCCACGATATAGGGTGATCCCATTGTCTCTCCTTAGAAGGTTTCCTTCTTTCCCTAGTGATAATGACCTTAGTCTTTAGTTATACTAGATGCTTCTATATCCCTATATTATTATCTCATTTATATTTCAATCCCTTGCAGTTTTTTCTTATAACAATTCAGTTTTATATATCTTCTATCAATAAAATAGCTTAGTCTGGACATTTCTCTGTATTAACTATTGATATATCACTAGTAAAAAGTATAGAAAATATTTACTCTACTTCAAAGTTTAATTGCTCCCCGAATATGTACCGCTAAGCCACAAAAATTACACCAATAAACAGCCTATTGTCTTGGCTACTTTGATGCAAAATTTCATTTGTGTAACGTCACGTGAACGCTGGGAAACCCCCGGGTTCCTATATTAGGCGGTAACCGTCACACTATGTAAATTCTTAAGGTCACCCCCTTTCTATATATGGTAGACGAAGATAAACAGTCACTTTTGAGGAGAAGCAGTCACAAGTTGAGGATAAGCAGTCACCATAGGAAAAATCTTACGGTAACCCCCTTTCTATATATAGTAGTCGAGGAAAAACAGTCACTTTTTAGAAAAAGCAGTCACACCGGGTAAATTCTTACGGTCACCCCCTTTTTATATATGGTAGTCAAGAAAAAACAGTTACTTCTGAGGAGAAGTAGTCATATGTCGAGGAAAAGCAGTCACACTGGGTAAATTCTTACGGTCACCCAGACCACTTCACCAACGCAAAGATTTTAAAAAATTAAGTATACACATCTGCTATTGCTGTACCTAGGAAAACATTTAGCCGTCGGGGAAACCATTTACCCGTCTATTTCCTTTTTAGGAAGTCACGTGATCTAAGCCACTTACCAAGCCATCAAGCTACCGGGTATATTCTTACAGTCACTCCTTAGGGGCTTAGTAAGTGGCGTAAATCACGTGACTTCCTAAAAAGGAAATAGATGGGTAATTGGTTTCCCCGACGGCTAAATGTTTTCCCAGGTACAGTAATAGCAGATGTGTATACTTAATTTTTTCAAAACTTTGTGTTGGTATATAGGTGGTTTTTAGTTAATCCATCCTTAAATATCTCTCCTTCTATAGGTCATAGCTCATCTATCATTAATGCTATTGCTATAAAACTTTGTAGGCATATACAGATGATGTATATATATCTAAAAATGTTTTTACTGAAGACAGTCACATTGCTTATTTTAGACATTACATAAGAGGATGTATAAAAATCACTAAAAGTAGCTTTATTTAGGGTGGATTAAGACTTCTAGAAGGTGCAATATTGTAGCTACAGTGCTGTAAATTGCAGTACATGTATCTATCATATATGGCAACAGCATACTAAAACGGCAATAGCAGTCACATAGTATATAGGCTTTTTTTCTTGAGAAAACCTTATTCTCAGAGCTATTACTAGCCAATGAGATATACTACAGAGCTATGATAAGAATTCTGTTATATAAATCAAGTGCTGTGCAGTCATTGGTAGGCTCAAAATTAGCAGTCACATCTCTAGATTTTTACTTTACATAGTAACTGATGACTTTTTTTGGAGAATTATTTTCTCAAAGGGGTTTCTTGTCAACTAAACACCCTACAGTGCCCTACTAAAAATCCTACTAATTAAGTCCCATCTTAGCTATGTACTCATATAATTGTTATGGCGATTCAACCACATTTCTTTTTTCTAATTTTTTTCATACTTATAGGTTGCTCTCATTTCGCTCTGAACAGAGAATACCATACCCCAATGTAGTAATAGAAGATACATTTTCTATTTTCCTTCCAAAAGAGGGCTTCTCAGAGGCCTCTATGGTGGCTCGCTCGCATCGATATAAAAAGAAACTGTCACTTGCAACAATAAAATATCGAAAGAAAAATATACCCTCTATTTTTCTTCTATTTTATCTGCTTTTATCATAAAAATAAACAATATTCCACCATCAGCTATTATTCGCCACCCAGCGAAGAAAGCATTGGTAGAGTAATTAAGACAGGGAATAAGCATAGTGTCAACCTATGTGCGAAGCATAAACTGAGCGAAGCGATGAAAGCATGAGGAGAGTAGTTAAGAAAGGAATCCAACATAGCATAAACCCGTGTAGGAAGCATAACCAGAGTGAAGCTGAGAATGTGCCAGTAGAGTAATTAAGATATAGGAATGAAGCATACCATAAACCCATATGCGAAGCGCAACCTGTACGAAGCTGAGAAAGTGCAAGTAGAGTAATTAAGATATAGGAATGAAGCATAGCATAAACCTGTGTGTGAAGTATAACCCGCATGAAGCGGAGAAAGCACAAGTAGAGTAATGAAGATAAGAATTCAGCATAGTGTAAACCTGTGCATAAAGCGCAACCCAAGCGAAGCAAAGAAAGCACAAGTAAACTGACTAAGGTAGGAAATAACTATAGTGAATACTACATGAAACATTAATTGAATGAAATAAAGAAAATATAAGTGAAAATATTAAGATGAATTATGTATACTATATACTAGCATTAAGTATAACACAAAAGATGCAGAGAAAGCATTATGAATTAAGTATAATATATAAACATTTAAACTATATATAGAATGAACTGAATAAAAAAGCAAGAGTACCATCACTCAAATATAAATTGAACATATAAGAT
Organism: Zychaea mexicana; assembly: GCF_025766255.1. Taxonomy (NCBI): domain Eukaryota; kingdom Fungi; phylum Mucoromycota; class Mucoromycetes; order Mucorales; family Lichtheimiaceae; genus Zychaea; species Zychaea mexicana. The sequence goes on along the minus strand of NW_026516872.1, from coordinate 9,725 downwards.
ATATAGATAAATATGACTGAATAAAAAATAAAGAAAAGATAAGTGGAAATATTAAGATATGAACATATATATAAACAAAAGAAAATAAGAGTTTACCAATGATTAGAGCATCTCCAACGGTCGTTCTAAATTCTATTTTAGGATTCCGAAATAGAAAATTTCGAGTTCCAACGGTCATCCTATTTCTATTCTATTTTAGAAAAGGGTCAAATTTTTTAGAATAGGCGTCCCAAAATTAGGGCAAGTTTTCTAAAATAAAATCGCGTTGTTGTACGCAGTAAAATAAAGCTCTCTCTTCTTTATAAATCACTTCCTTTTCCAACAACAATGTCTTCCAGTTCTTCTGCCCCGATCCCCATCACTAATGTCGAATCTCGTGTCGAATCGACCACTGTTCCCGAAGTTGTTGCAGAATCGTCGACAGCAGCAGCAGCAAAAGCTGGCAATCACGGTCCGAGCTGGAGCAATGAAGAGGATGTGTGGTTGTGTCAATCCTAGCTTGCCACCTCCACTCGTTCGTCAAAGGGCACCGATGTTCCCCTCCAAATATTGTGGGAGACTATCTACAAAGATTTTCTTCAAAGAGGGGGAGATAAGGATGTACGAACTGGCTAGGGAGCCCTCTCGGGCCACTGGGGTACCATCCAAAGAGAGGTGTCTAGATACTGTGGTTGTCTTGCAAAAGCTCTTGCACAAAATAAAAGCGGAAACAACGAAGACAATGAGGTTAGGGGATGCTAGTTTTCATAAAGGATACGATACCAGTACTGATGAATATATGGGAGTGAAGAAAGACTACGCAGTAACGCTGTATAAGAAATCTGCTTGGAAGTTTCAATACTGTTATAATGAGCTTCATGAGCAACCAAAGTTCAGTAACAAGTATGTCAATGTGACAAATCAAAGCGTACCTGAGTATATGAAGCGCCCAATCGGTCGCAAGAAAGCCAAGGAGCAAGAGAAGGAGGATGGAACGCGCAAGCGTAAATTGGACGATGATCGCGCTCGATTGGCGAAGGCTGAAGAGGAGCATGTCTAGAACAGCTGCAGGTGCATCGAGCTCTAGGAGAAAATGAACGACGATGAAGTGATGCGAGAACAGCTCGACAGATACTGAGGAGCTGAACTCGAGTATTGGACGCTGAGAAAAGTTGAGGCTTTGGCCAATGCCAAGGGCAGAATCGCAAAAGCTATTGTTCAGGACGTAGAAGTTCAACAGACTACCGACGACGAAGTTGATGAGTAATAGAAAACAATAAATAAAAAATATCTTTTGTGTTTTACTAGATCATATTGCCTTGGTGCTGCCACAAATGCTCAACGAGGTCGTTCTTCAGTTGATCGTGGACTGCAACATCCTTGATCTCATCATAGCGATTCAAGTATTCGCTCATGGTGTTTAGATCCCTGCGAACTGTCAAAATGGGCGCTGATCCAACACTTCGCAATACTTTGGCTTCGTTGTCATCAGCAACATCCTCTCCTGGATCGCAGCACTGATCTTCAATAATCATGTTATCCAAGATTATGCATGCGCGCATAACCATTGAAAGATCGTCGGGTTGCCATAGTCTTACTAGGTGTCGAATCACAGCAAATCTACTTTGCAAGATCCCAAAGGCATGCTCGACATCCTTACGGTACGCTTCTTGCATACAGGCAAACAACTATATAAGTAGTTAGAGTTGCTGCTCTCCATATGCATTGTTAAAATTTACCTTTTTTTTCTTCTCAATCGGATGCGTGATTGAATCCATAAACGTAGCCCACAGCGGGTAAATACCATCAACTAAATAATAGCCTTTGGTGTAGTTGTGGCCATTGACAGAAAAGTTGACGGGCGACGTAACATCAGACGCCAGATCATCGAAGATGGGGGAACGTTGCAAGACATTGATGTCATTTAGCATACCCGGGAGACTGAAGAATGCGTGCCAGATCCATGTTTCGAAGTCTGCTACAGCCTCAAGGATTACTGTAGCTTTCTTCTCTTTGCCTTGATAATTGGCCTTTCCATCTGGCAGGACAGTTTTTCCATTCCCAATGCATGCAGTCCAAGGAACCGAGCATGCCAGGGAACCCGCGTTTTTCCGCCATATCAAGAAGCCGCTTGATATCATCCTCGTTTGGTGAGCGCAGGTATTCGTCACTAAAGATGCGGCTGATTGCCAAGCAGAAGCGCTTTAGGCACTCAAGAGCAGTGCTTGCACCTAGGCGAACATATTCGTCGGTCGCATCGGCAGATACGCCATATGCCAGTTAGCGAATTGCTGCCGTCGCTTTCTGCAGCGGTGTCAATCTAGGTATATGAGCCGCATCATACTTCTATGGAAAGAAGGCATCTTTCTACTCCAATTCGCTTACGATCTGTTTGAAAAGCCGACGACTCATGCGAAAACGAGTACGGAACTTGTATTCTGGGTAAACAGGATTGTCGCCAAAATAGTCATTGTATAAACGCCAATGACCTACAACGCGATCGCAGTTAATGACGAGATGACTAGGAACAGAGCCTTTTCTGGGTTTTCTCACTTGATCGTCGTCTTGGTCATCAGCTGTAAAGATTCTCTGAAGACGCTCAACTCTGCACTGACGTTGGCGTTCTTCCTCGATGTCTTCATCGAACATTTGTTCTAGGTTGCAAATATTTTGGCTTGACATTGTGGAATGAGTGGTTGAAGTAAAAAGAGCAGAGCAGTAAATTCAATAGCCAGTTTTAGAATAGCGCGACTGTTAGAAAAACCATGCCAATTCTATGGTCCTACTAGGATAGCGGTGTTCTATTTTAGAAAAATTTTAGAACGACCGTTGGAGATGCTCTTAGTTCTCAAATTATGGTTACTAAGAGCACTCGCAACGGACCCTGTAAAATTTCCTGTAAACCCGATTTACAGGTCATTTTACACTTTTGTCTTCGCACCGGTCCCTGTAAAATTGTCTGTAAAAATGAGAATCTGTAAATTTTTCTCCAAAACCTGTAAAGTAACAGGTCCTGTCTGAGCTCCTGTAAAAACCCCCTTCTCTTTTGAAACAAACTTTTTAACATGAACACCAACAACAGCATTCCCACTTCTACGACTACGGTCACTTCTGCCCCCCAAACCACCCTCCCCTCAAGCCGAAACGCTACCGCTGCCTCCTCTGTCGCAACTGCCGACCAAAAGAAGACGAAAGGTGCTTGGTGGCGCAATGACGAGGATCAGCTCTTGGTCCAAGCCTACCTTCTAATCAACAAAGATGAAAAGGTTGGCATCAACCAAGATTCGAAAACGTTTTGGCAACGCGTTTTTGAAGAGTTTGAAAAAGGTGGTAACGACAAGAACCGCACTCCCGAAAGTTGTCAAGGTCGTTGGGAGATTATCAGCGCGCAAATCGCGAGATATGCAGCGGCTGTGGCCTTTATCGAGAGAGGGCCACCAAAAAGTGGCGAGGCCGATGATGACAAGGTAGTCTTTTACACATTAAAATGCATATAACAGATTCGAGAAGTTCCTTTCTTTCTGATAAAGTTCATATAATAGAAGCAGCGCATCGTCGAAAGGTATAACAGCAAAGCCGAAGCACGGTATAAGCCTTTCAAGATGGCTCATTGCTGGCCTCTGCTGAAGAATGAGCAGAAATTTAAGTTCGTCAGCGACAAGGCCAACGAGGTCAGCGTGGATGGTGAGAAGGATGTGCGGCCCCTTGGTAACAAGAAAGCCAAGGCTCTGAAGAGACGACACGCCGAAGACGACGATCTCGCGAGCCTGGCTGATGAACAGGTGAAGCTCGCCCGTCTCGAGGTCGTCGAGGAAGAGAAGAGACGCAGACTCTTAGAAGAGATGCTCAAAGAAGCGCAAAAGGCAAACGAAGAGGCGCGACTGGCTAGAGAAGAAGCCATCATGAGCAAGGACTTGGACTCTCTTAGTCCTACTCAGAGATGGTACTTCGAGAAAAAGCAACAGGAAATCGTAGATCGATTGAAAGAAGAGACGGAGAAGGATGTGGTCCAGGAAGGAGAGTCCGGAGACTATTCGGAGGAAGAGTGTGAATAAAGCGCGAGAAACGATGGCTGTTCTTCCGAACATATAAAAAAAACAGCTGTACTGCATCGAAAGGTAAGTATTTATTGTACGTGAGATACATATTAGTGCCACATGTGCTCGATTAGATCATTGCGTAGTGAGTCATGGACAGTGCGGTCCATGATGGCATTGTTCACTCATTGCATTATGTGAGCTTCGGCTGCACCATCGCGAGAAAACGACGGCTCAACCTGGAAAAAAGCCTTCTTGTAATCGAAGGTTTCTTTCTTGTTGTAGTCGTACGTATCTCTCTCATCTTCAACAATGATGTTATGCAAAATTATGCACGTCTTCATTATGTTTGACAGTTCGGAAATTGACCAAGAAAGTGCCGGGTGCCTGACAATTGCGAAACGCGCTTGCAGCACGCCAAACACACGCTCAATATCCTTACGGACAGCTTCATGTCTCTCCTTGTAGTACTAAAAAGTTTGGTAAATAATATTGGACAAATGTTATCTGTTTCTAATTTTTTATCGTCAATAAATAGAACAGTACCTTTTGTTTGTTGTCCAAAGGATACTTAATACTTTTCACAAACGTTCCCCACCAGGGGTAGATGCCGTCAACCAAGTAAAATCCTTGATTGTACTCTTTGCCATTTACTTGAAACGTGACAGTTGGCGCACGTTGGCTGATGACATCGTCGAACAAAGGAGACCTATACAGAACATTGATGTCGTTGTTCGATCCAGGTACGCCGAAATGACAGTACCAGATCCAAAGGTCTTGCGAAGCAACGGCTTCAAGAATAACTGATGGGCCGCCTTCTTTGCCACTGGTATACTGGCCATGCCAACCTGTTGGGCAGTTCTTCCAGCGCCAATGCATGCAATCCAACGATCCCAGCATGCCAGGGAATCCGCGCTGCTCGCCAAAAGCAAGAAGACGCTTCAGGTCTTCGTCAGTTGGACGCCGGAGGTATTCTTCGCCGAACGATTCGATGATACCTCGACAAAACTCCCTCAGAGTATGTCTGGCTGTGGATTCAGCCATTCTGAAGTAGTTGTCGACGGCATCTGCAGATCCGCCGTACGCCAATATGTTGATGGCCACACATACCTTCTGAATTGCCGAAAATCCAAGTCTATTAGCTACGTCGCGTCTTTGCTGGAAGTAGGTGTACTTTGTCTCAAGCACGTTCACGATACATAGAAAGAGTTCACGTCTCATACGGAAGCGGCGTCGAAAAGTGGCTGCATCGTTCATACAGTCTTCATTGAAGTAGTCTCTCATGAGCAACCACTCAAAAAGCGGACGCAAGCGATCCTTGTATCGTCGTCCAGGAACAGAGCCACTGCTACCCTTGCGTTTGCCGACCGAGTATTTGCGAGCTTGGATCTTGTCGATCAACTCCAAAAGGCGTCTCGAGCTGCGTTTCTGTTGCTTGCGTTTTTGGTGATTCTCTTCCTCAAATATAAATGCGCTTTGCACGATTCGATGAACAATAGATTGCGGATTCATTTTGAAAGAGAAGGTAGCGAAACCGAAATATATTTCACGCTGCCCCGGTCTATTTCTTTAACAAATTATGACGTCGCTATTTCGCGTTATTCGCGTTATTCGCGTTACACTCGCAATTAACGCTTATATTTTACAGGAACCGTTGTGAAATATAGACCTGTAAAATGATAAATTATTTACAGCACCCGATTTTACAGGAAATTTTTACAGGCACCGCTGCGAATGCTCTAAAGAGATATGAGAGATGAATATACATAGGGCTTGAATCTGAGATATGAGATGGATATTAAAGAATCTTTGATGTTTTTTTTTTAGAATAATTATAAAACAAAATATAAGATAACTTTAGAACTAATAAAATCAACATTTAACATTTGAGATATAGAATTATAAGTCACAACTTAAAATATAGAATACAGAATAAAGAATATAGAATAAAGAGTGAAGAAAAAAGAATAAAGAATAAAGAGTAAAGAAAAAAGAACAAAGAATAAAGAATAAAGAATAAAGAGAATGGAGAATAATGAATGAAGAATAAAGAATAAAGAATAAAGAATAAAGAACAGAGAATAAAGAAATAAAGAATAAAGAACAAAGAAAATAAAATTTAGAATTTAGAACAAAGAATAAAGAATTAAGAATATAGAATATAGAATATAAAATAAAAAATAAAAAATAAAGAATAAAGAATAAAGAAATAAAGAAATAAAGAATAAAGAATAAAGAACAAGAATAAGAATAAGAATAAAGAGAATGAAGAATATAGAACAATGAATAAAGAATAAAGAATAAAGAGATTAAAGAATAAAGAACCAAGAATAAAGAATAAAGAATAAAGAATAAAGAATAAAGAATAAAGAATAAAGAATATAGAATAAAGAAAATAGAATATAAAATATAAAATAAAGAAATAAAAAATAGAGAATATAGAATAAAGAATAAAGGAAAAACAATAAAGAATAAAGAATGAAGAATGAAGAAAAAAGAAAAAAGAAAAAAGAAAAAAGAACAACAATAAAGAATAAAGAGAATGAAGAATAAAGAGAATGAAGAATAAAGAGAATAAAGAATATAGAATAAACAGCATAGAACATAGAATAAAGAATGAGAATAAAGAATAAAGAATATAGAATAAAGAATAAAGAACATAGAATAAAGAATAAAGAACATAGAATAAAGAATAAAGAATAAAGAATAAAGAATAAAGAATAAAGAAAAAGGATAAAGAATAAAGAATAAAGAATAAAGAATAAAGAATAAAGAATAAAGAATAAAAATAAAAAATAAAAATAAAAAATAAAAATAAAAAATAAAAAATAAAAAATGAAGAATAAAGAACAAGCATAAAGAAATAAAAAATAAAAAATAGGATATAAAATTCAGAATTTAGGATTTAGGACTTTTAACTATAAAAATGCAGAATATAAAATGAATCAAACAGAAAATAAGATATAACTAGCTACTACATTGTATGGGGTTTTTCATCTACCTAAGATTAAATAAATGTAAATAACTTCCCAACTATATACATAAACTAAATAAAACTTGGTATATATATACATGTCTTTTGTAGCTACTAAATATATAAATTTCAAGGTCAGTTTATATAGCACAAAAAGAATTATCAAAAGATTTCAATTTTAGGGCCTAAATTTTTAGGCGGACTAAGGGTACTCTCAAGTAACGTGAGTCAACGTCGACACACCCTAGAAATAGTAATAGTGCGTTGTTCGGGAGTCGAATAAAAGTGATACAATGAATACAGAATTTTTTTGTGTAATTTATATCATATCCTTGATAAGGAAATGAAGAGCAAAACTGCTGTGTCGACCCCTTGGTTGACACAGCACTCCCAAAAAGGATATCGTCTTGGATCTTTTGTTACACGTCCATGCGACTGAGAAAATATTACTTTGATATTTAATTATCTATCAAGCAATACCCGGGAGGGTCAAGTATACCATTTTACATAATATTAGATATACCAACTTGTTGTTTAGACGGAACCGATTCCATAGTTCTACATATCATGAAATGATAAGAACATTACCGATAAGAAAATATCTTCTATATATGCAGTGACTTTGAGTAATACTTCTTGTTTTGTTCCACTCAACTTTTATTCGCACTTTTTATATCCTTCATCCTACCTTCTGTCTATTATTATGGATTCCCAGCAAGAAATTGTCCACAGAAGAACGATCATCAGCATCCTACTTCTTTTGATTGAAGGCTACGTCTTTTTTTTTCTTACAAATAATGACGACGACGATATCAACCAACTCTTCATGATCAACACTGTTTTGCCAATATACCGAACCATTTTTTCTCTTGATCATATCATGTCAGCTGTATCATCGCCGCTACATTTCTGTGTTATGCAACGCGTCAATCGTGTTAAAAATACGACATCCTGGGAAGTTACGCATCTAGCTCTTCCGGACACAGATAGACCAGGTGGATTCAAATCGCATTATCGTATGAAACCAGCCACTTTCAATGCCCTCGTAAATATGTTGTCGCAACATCGATTGTATCAATTTACGGCACAAAACGCCACACCTGTGTTCATCCAAGTCGGCCTGATATTCTGGAGATTTGCCAATGCTCATGTCAGTTACCGTATGGCCGAAACTTTGCTTGGTACATCGCATGGATCCTACAGAAATTTTACCAAGCGATTTTTGGTGGCAATGGCCGACTGTCAAGGTGGTATAATCCGATGGCCGACCGGAAATGAAGCTATCAAGGCAACCGTTGAAGGGTTTCAATATGGAGAGCTTGGACCAACATTTGAAGTCGGACCTACTCACCTCCCAAATGTACTCGGTGCTTTGGATGGGAAGCTCGTTCGAATCTTCAAACCAGGTGACAGTGGCGATCGCTTTGTCGACAGAAAAAACAACTACTCGTTGAATATGGTTGCCATTTGTGATTCAGAAAAGCGATTCACCTACATCCATACAGGGCAGAGCAGTAAGGCATGACATGTTAATGTAATTATTTTAGTTGCTTTCTTGGCTAATATATACGACTTTTATACTATAGGCCGAAATCACGATTCAAGAGCCTTTCAAGCTACTGCTTTTTATGACGAACTTCTTACTAACCCAGAATCCGTGTGCCCAAATGGAACATTTATACTTGGAGGTAGAGAACAAATTGTTTAGCATAGACTATCGTTGAAATCATGATACATATTACTGACATTCCATTTTTTGTTCGTACATTCGGCATACCCTTTGCTCCCGTGGTTGATAACACCTTTTCCTGATGCTCAAGCACCCCGCCACAGTGACAACGCGCATTTCAATTATATTCATTCGAGAATGCGTAACGTTATTGAACGGGCATTTGGCCAATTGGTGTGCAGATGGCGTTTTCTACGTAACGAGCTGTATTTGCTGGATGTAGAATCAATGACAATGACGATTGTTGCTTGCTGTATTCTGCATAATTTATGCATTGATCACGACGATCTTCATGCCGAAAGCACATTTGTACCTAATCCGATAACCGATGATTTGCTTCTAGAGCCACTCGAAGTTTCTGACTCTATTAATGACAGAGGTCGTGGTACGTGCCGTACCGCCACGCAACTACAAAATGAAGGTGTGCGGAAACGTAATGAACTAGTACAGTACTTGTACGAGAATCGGCGTAGCGATCGTGAGAGCTTCCGTCAATATAATCGCCATTATAGACGCAGATAGAAAATAAATATGTCTTCATAACTAGTTATCTTTTGAGGCACTTGATTATATAAAAAAAACCTGAAGGAAAAAAAACTTTATTGAATTTAAAATATAAAATCAAACAAAAAAGATTCTACATCTTGTCAATAAGTTGCTTCATTAAATCTAAAAAGCTCTGTTGTGTGTATTACTGTTGCTGGTGGCGCCTTTCTTGAGCTTCAAGGATTTCCTTATGTTACTGATCAAGTAGCTCGATCAGCTGTGATCTTGCTTCCTCGCTCTACTGGTTGGCGGCATCAATCCGCTTAAGCACATCTTCATGCCGCAATTCTGCAGGAGTCAATCGTCGACGTCTTGCGGATGGCTGCAGCGTGCTGTCGGTTGCTGTTTGTGTATCAGTGCGACGACGAATGCCTCAGAAAGAATCGAACTAGAATTCAGGATTGAACCTCGGGTCATCCTTCAGTAATGCATGTATATCATTGTATAAATACCAGTCGTC